>NW_026600275.1:535655-577334 GCF_029448725.1 Salvelinus fontinalis
AATCAGAGACAACGATAGACAGCTGCCTCTGATTGGGAACCACACTGGGCAAAAACAACAAAGAAATAGAAAACATAGATTTTCCCACCCGAGTCACACCCTGACCTAACCAAACATAGAGAAGAATAAGGATCTCTAAGGTCAGGGCGTGACATATACATATTAGGGACGGCAGGTAGTCTAGTGGTTTGAGCGTTGGACTAGTAACTGAAAGTTAGATCTAATCCCTGAGCTGACAAGGTAAAAATCTGTCGTTCTACCCCTGAACAAGGCAGTTAACCCACTGTTCCCCGGTAGGTCGTCATTGTAAATAAGAATTTGTTCTTAACTGACTTGTCTCGTTAGATAAATAAAAATACATTTGGCAGGAAGTTAGGAAGTACAGCTCAGTTTCCACCTCATTTTGTGGGCAGTGAGCACATAGCCTGTCTTCTCTTGAGAGCCATGTCTGCCTATGGCGGCCTTTCTCAATAGCAAGGCTATGCTCACTGAGTCTGTACATAGTCAAAGCTTTCCTTAAGTTTGGGTCATTCACAGTGGTCAGGTATTCTGCCACTGTGTACTCTCTGTTTAGGGACAAATAGCATTCTAGTTTGCTCTGTTTTTTGGTAAATTCTTTCCAATGTGTTAAGTAATTATCTTTTTGTTTTCTCATGATTTGGTTGGGTCTAATTGTGTTGCTGTCCTGGGGCTCTGTGGGGTCTGTTTGTGTTTGTGAACAGAGCCCCAGGACCAGCTTGCTTAGGGGACTCTTCTCCAGGTTCATCTCTCTGTAGGTGATGGCTTTGTTATGGAAGGTTTGGGAATCGCTTCCTTTTAGGTGGTTGTACAATTTAACGTCTCTTTTCTGGATGTTGATAATTAAAGGGTATCGGCCTAATTCTGCTCTGCATGCATTATTTGGAGTTCTACGTTGTACACGGAGGATATTTTTTTCTCTCTCTCCCCCTCGCACTTGTTGTTCTATTCACTACTTCCTGCTGAGAGAGAAAGATCAATTGTTCTAGTCACTACTTCCTGCTGAGAGAGAAAGATCGCTTGTTCTAGTCACTACTTCCGGCTGAAAGAGAAAGATCACTTGTTGTTCTAGTCACTACTTCCTGCTGAGAGAGAAAGATCACTTGTTGTTCTAGTCACTACTTCCTGCTGAGAGAGAAAGATCACTTGTTCTAGTCACTACTTCCTGCTGAGAGAGAAAGATCACTTGTTGTTCTATTCACTACTTCCTGCTGAGAGAGAAAGATCACTTGTTCTAGTCACTACTTCCTGCTGAGAGAGAAAGATCACTTGTTCTAGTCACTACTTCCTGCTGAGAGAGAAAGATCACTTGTTCTAGTCACTACTTCCTGCTGAGAGAGAAAGATCACTTGTTGTTCTAGTCACTACTTTCTGCTGAGAGAGAAGGATTACTTGTTGTTCTAGTCACTACTTCCTGCTAAGAGAGAAAGATCACTTGTTGTTCTAGTCACTACTTCCTGCTGAGAGAGAAAGATCACTTGTTCTAGTCACTACTTCCTGCTGAGAGAGAAAGATCACTTGTTCTAGTCACTACTTCCTGCTGAGAAAGAAAGATCACTTGTTGTTCTAGTCACTACTTCCTGCTGAGACAGACAGATCACTTGTTCTAGTCACTACTTCCTGCTGAGAGAGAAAGATCACTTGTTGTTCTAGTCACTACTTCCTGCTGAGAGAGAAAGATCACTTGTTCTAGTCACTACTTCCTGCTGCGAGAGAAAGATCACTTGTTCTAGTCACTACTTCCTGCTGAGAAAGAAAGATCACTTGTTGTTCTAGTCACTACTTCCTGCTGAGAGAGAAAGATCACTTGTTCTAGTCACTACTTCCTGCTGAGAGAGAAAGATCACTTGTTCTAGTCACTACTTCCTGCTGAGAAAGAAAGATCACTTGTTGTTCTAGTCACTACTTCCTGCTGAGAGAGAAAGATCACTTGTTCTAGTCACTACTTCCTAATTAATACCAGTCTGTTACCAGTCTGTTACCTGAGGAGGGTCTTAATACCAATCTGTTACCTGAGGAGGGTCTTAATACCAGTCTGTTACCTGAGGAGGGTCTTAATACCAGTCTGTTACCTGAGGAGGGTCTTAATACCAGTCTGTTACCTGAGGAGGGTCTTAAAACCAGTCTGTTACCTGAGGAGGGTCTTAATACCAGTCTGTTACCTGAGGAGGGTCTTAATACCAGTCTGTTACCTGAGGAGGGTCTTAATACCAGTCTGTTACCTGAGGAGGGTCTTAATACCAGTCTGTTACCTGAGGAGGGTCTTAATACCAGTCTGTTACCTGAGGAGGGTCTTAATACCAGTCTGTTACCTGAGGAGGGTCTTAATACCAGTCTGTTACCTGAGGAGGGTCTTAATACCAGTCTGTTACCTGAGGAGGGTCTTAATACCAGTCTGTTACCAGTCTGTTACCTGAGGAGGGTCTTAATACCAGTCTGTTACCTGAGGAGGGTCTTAATACCAGTCTGTTACCTGAGGAGGGTCTTAATACCAGTCTGTTACCTGAGGAGGGTCTTAATACCAGTCTGTTACCTGAGGAGGGTCTTAATACCAGTCTGTTACCTGAGGAGGGTCTTAATACCAGTCTGTTACCTGAGGAGGGTCTTAATACCAGTCTGTTACCTGAGGAGGGTCTTAATACCAGTCTGTTACCTGAGGAGGGTCTTAATACCAGTCTGTTACCTGAGGAGGGTCTTAATACCAGTCTGTTACCTGAGGAGGGTCTTAATACCAGTCTGTTACCTGAGGAGGGTCTTAATACCAGTCTGTTACCTGAGGAGTGTCTTACTACCAGTCTGTTACCTGAGGAGGGTCTTAATACCAGTCTGTTACCTGAGGAGGGTCTTAATACCAGTCTGTTACCTGAGGAGGGTATTATTACCAGTCTGTTACCTGAGGAGGGTCTTAATACCAGTCTGTTACCAGTCTGTTACCTGATGAGGGTCTTAATACCAGTCTGTTACCAGTCTGTTACCTGAGGAGGGTCTTAATACCAGTCTGTTACCTGAGGAGTGTCTTACTACCAGTCTGTTACCTGAGGAGGGTCTTAATACCAGTCTGTTACCTGAGGAGGGTCTTAATACCAGTCTGTTACCTGAGGAGGGTCTTAATACCAGTCTGTTACCTGAGGAGGGTCTTAATACCAGTCTGTTACCTGAGGAGGGTCTTAATACCAGTCTGTTACCTGAGGAGGGTCTTAATACCAGTCTGTTACCTGAGGAGGGTCTTACTACCAGTCTGTTACCTGAGGAGGGTCTTAATACCAGTCTGTTACCTGAGGAGGGTCTTAATGCCAGTCTGTTACCTGAGGAGGGTCTTAATACCAGTCTGTTACCTGAGGAGGGTCTTAATACCAGTCTGTTACCAGTCTGTTACCTGAGGAGGGTCTTAATACCAGTCTGTTACCTGAGGAGGGTCTTAATACCAGTCTGTTACCTGAGGAGGGTCTTAATACCAGTCTGTTACCAGTCTGTTACCTGAGGAGGGTCTTAATACCAGTCTGTTACCTGAGGAGGGTCTTAATACCAGTCTGTTACCTGAGGAGGGTCTTAATACCAGTCTGTTACCTGAGGAGGGTCTTAATACCAGTCTGTTACCTGAGGAGGGTCTTAATACCAGTCTGTTACCTGAGGAGGGTCTTAATACCAGTCTGTTACCTGAGGAGGGTCTTAATACCAGTCTGTTACCTGAGGAGGGTCTTACTACCAGTCTGTTACCTGAGGAGGGTCTTAATACCAGTCTGTTACCTGAGGAGGGTCTTAATGCCAGTCTGTTACCTGAGGAGGGTCTTAATACCAGTCTGTTACCTGAGGAGGGTCTTAATACCAGTCTGTTACCAGTCTGTTACCTGAGGAGGGTCTTAATACCAGTCTGTTACCTGAGGAGGGTCTTAATACCAGTCTGTTACCTGAGGAGGGTCTTAATACCAGTCTGTTACCAGTCTGTTACCTGAGGAGGGTCTTAATACCAGTCTGTTACCTGAGGAGGGTCTTAATACCAGTCTGTTACCTGAGGAGGGTCTTAATACCAGTCTGTTACCTGAGGAGGGTCTTAATACCAGTCTGTTACCTGAGGAGGGTCTTAATACCAGTCTGTTACCTGAGGAGGGTCTTAATACCAGTCTGTTACCTGAGGAGGGTCTTAATACCAGTCTGTTACCTGAGGAGGGTCTTAATACCAGTCTGTTACCTGAGGAGGGTCTTAATACCAGTCTGTTACCTGAGGAGGGTCTTAATACCAGTCTGTTACCTGAGGAGGGTCTTAATACCAGTCTGTTACCTGAGGAGGGTCTTAATACCAGTCTGTTACCAGTCTGTTACCTGAGGAGGGTCTTAATACCAGTCTGTTACCAGTCTGTTACCTGAGGAGGGTCTTAATACCAGTCTGTTACCAGTCTGTTACCTGAGGAGGGTCTTAATACCAGTCTGTTACCTGAGGAGGGTCTTAATACCAGTCTGTTACCAGTCTGTTACGTGAGGAGGGTCTTAATACCAGTCTGTTACCAGTCTGTTACCTGAGGAGGGTCTTAATACCAGTCTGTTACCTGAGGAGGGTCTTAATACCAGTCTGTTACCTGAGGAGGGTCTTAATACCAGTCTGTTACCTGAGGAGGGTCTTAATACCAGTCTGTTACCTGAGGAGGGTCTTAATACCAGTCTGTTACCTGAGGAGGGTCTTAATACCAGTCTGTTACCTGAGGAGGGTCTTAATACCAGTCTGTTACCTGAGGAGGGTCTTAATACCAGTCTGTTACCTGAGGAGTGTCTTACTACCAGTCTGTTACCTGAGGAGGGTCTTAATACCAGTCTGTTACCTGAGGAGGGTCTTAATACCAGTCTGTTACCTGAGGAGGGTCTTATTACCAGTCTGTTACCTGAGGAGGGTCTTAATACCAGTCTGTTACCAGTCTGTTACCTGATGAGGGTCTTAATACCAGTCTGTTACCAGTCTGTTACCTGAGGAGGGTCTTAATACCAGTCTGTTACCAGTCTGTTACCTGATGAGGGTCTTAATACCAGTCTGTTACCAGTCTGTTACCTGAGGAGGGTCTTAATACCAGTCTGTTACCTGATGAGGGTCTTAATACCAGTCTGTTACCAGTCTGTTACCTGAGGAGGGTCTTAATACCAGTCTGTTACCTGAGGAGTGTCTTACTACCAGTCTGTTACCTGAGGAGGGTCTTAATACCAGTCTGTTACCTGAGGAGGGTCTTAATACCAGTCTGTTACCTGAGGAGGGTCTTAATACCAGTCTGTTACCTGAGGAGGGTCTTAATACCAGTCTGTTACCTGAGGAGGGTCTTAATACCAGTCTGTTACCTGAGGAGGGTCTTAATACCAGTCTGTTACCTGAGGAGGGTCTTACTACCAGTCTGTTACCTGAGGAGGGTCTTAATACCAGTCTGTTACCTGAGGAGGGTCTTAATGCCAGTCTGTTACCTGAGGAGGGTCTTAATACCAGTCTGTTACCTGAGGAGGGTCTTAATACCAGTCTGTTACCAGTCTGTTACCTGAGGAGGGTCTTAATACCAGTCTGTTACCTGAGGAGGGTCTTAATACCAGTCTGTTACCTGAGGAGGGTCTTAATACCAGTCTGTTACCAGTCTGTTACCTGAGGAGGGTCTTAATACCAGTCTGTTACCTGAGGAGGGTCTTAATACCAGTCTGTTACCTGAGGAGGGTCTTAATACCAGTCTGTTACCTGAGGAGGGTCTTAATACCAGTCTGTTACCTGAGGAGGGTCTTAATACCAGTCTGTTACCTGAGGAGGGTCTTAATACCAGTCTGTTACCTGAGGAGGGTCTTAATACCAGTCTGTTACCTGAGGAGGGTCTTAATACCAGTCTGTTACCTGAGGAGGGTCTTAATACCAGTCTGTTACCTGAGGAGGGTCTTAATACCAGTCTGTTACCTGAGGAGGGTCTTAATACCAGTCTGTTACCTGAGGAGGGTCTTAATACCAGTCTGTTACCTGAGGAGGGTCTTAATACCAGTCTGTTACCAGTCTGTTACCTGAGGAGGGTCTTAATACCAGTCTGTTACCAGTCTGTTACCTGAGGAGGGTCTTAATACCAGTCTGTTACCAGTCTGTTACCTGAGGAGGGTCTTAATACCAGTCTGTTACCTGAGGAGGGTCTTAATACCAGTCTGTTACCAGTCTGTTACGTGAGGAGGGTCTTAATACCAGTCTGTTACCAGTCTGTTACCTGAGGAGGGTCTTAATACCAGTCTGTTACCTGAGGAGGGTCTTAATACCAGTCTGTTACCAGTCTGTTACCTGAGGAGGGTCTTAATACCAGTCTGTTACCAGTCTGTTACCTGAGGAGGGTCTTAATACCAGTCTGTTACCAGTCTGTTACCTGAGGAGGGTCTTAATACCAGTCTGTTACCTGAGGAGTGTCTTACTACCAGTCTGTTACTTGAGGAGGGTCTTAATACCAGTCTGTTACCTGAGGAGGGTCTTAATACCAGTCTGTTACCTGAGGAGGGTCTTAATACCAGTCTGTTACCTGAGGAGGGTCTTAATACCAGTCTGTTACCTGAGGAGGGTCTTACTACCAGTCTGTTACCTGAGGAGGGTCTTAATACCAGTCTGTTACCTGAGGAGGGTCTTAATACCAGTCTGTTACCTGAGGAGGGTCTTAATACCAGTCTGTTACCTGAGGAGGGTCTTAATACCAGTCTGTTACCTGAGGAGGGTCTTAATACCAGTCTGTTACCTGAGGAGGGTCTTAATACCAGTCTGTTACCTGAGGAGGGTCTTATTACCAGTCTGTTACCTGAGGAGGGTCTTATTACCAGTCTGTTACCTGAGGAGGGTCTTAATACCAGTCTGTTACCTGAGGAGGGTCTTGTGAGAAGAGGAGAGAAGAGGAGAGGACAGAGGGAGGAGGAAAGGACAGAGAAAATAGGAGAGGACAGAGGGAGGAGAAGAAGACAGAGAAAAGAGGAGAGGAGTGCGGAAGAGGAGAGGACAGAGGGAGGAGGAGAGGAGTGTGGAAGAGGAGAGGACAGAGGGAGGAGGAGAGGAGAGAGAAAGGAGGAGAGGAGTGTGAAAGAGGAGAGGACAGAGGGAGGAGGAGAGGAGAGAGAAAGGAGGAGAGGAGTGCGGAAGAGGAGAGGACAGAGGGAGGAGAAGAGGACAGAGAAAAGAGGAGAGGACAGAGGGAGGAGAAGAGGACAGAGAAAAGAGGAGAGGAGTGTGGAAGAGGAGAGGACAGAGGGAGGAGGAGAGGAGAGAGGGAGGAGGAGAGGACAGAGAAAAGAGGAGAGGACAGAGGGAGGAGAAGAGGACAGAGAAAAGAGGAGAGGAGTGTGGAAGAGGAGAGGACAGAGGGAGGAGGAGAGGAGAGAGGGAGGAGGAGAGGACAGAGAAAAGAGGAGAGGACAGAGGGAAGAGGAGAGGACAGAGAAAAGAGGAGAGGACAGAGGGAAGAGGAGAGGACAGAGGGAGGAGGAGAGGACAGAGAAAAGAGGAGAGGACAGAGGGAAGAGGAGAGGACAGAGGGAGGAGGAGAGGACAGAGAAAAGAGGAGAGGACAGAGGGAAGAGGAGAGGACAGAGGGAGGAGGAGAGGACAGAGAAAAGAGGAGAGGACAGAGGGAAGAGGAGAGGAGAGCCAGTAGTCATACATCATGTCTGATTGTTGTGACCGGTCCATCTAGACAAGCATCAAAGCATCAGGAACAAACCACTCTGTACCAGAGGACAAACGTACATCGTGCTCAATACTGATAACCTGATCTGTGCAGTTTGATGGATGGCACTTCGTCTCTCGTCCTGTCTGTTCTGTTTACACTCCTTCTCTAAGTGGCAATACGCCGGTTCACTTTGGAGAGGGTCACACTTCTGAGAGACGAGAGCAATTCAGTTTAACTAAAGTAAAAACTACAGCGTGGGAGAGATTAGACAGAGGGAGGGAGGAGGAGAGGCCTGGCCTCTTACACTGATACATGATCAACGGGAATGAATGAATTAACGAACGAACGAACGAATAAATAAGTGAGAGAGTGAATGAATGAATAAATGAATGGACGAACGAATGAATTAATAAGTGAGTGAGTGAATGAATGGACGAACGAATGGACGAATGAATGAATGAATAAGTGAGTGAGTGAATGAATGGACGAACGAATGGACAAACGAATGAATGAATAAGTGAGTGAATTAATGAATTAATTAATGAATTAATTAACGAATGAACGAACAAACTAATGAATAAGTGAGTGAGTGAATGAATGAATGAATGGGGAGATCTGAGTTGATCTAAGGACCCATATCTATACTGACTGATTACCTGGCTGAATAGATTTAGCAGAAGATTCTCTAGAGATATTGTGTTAGCAGAAGGCAACTTCTCTGATGGATCTCCAGGCATATCTAGGTTATCCTTCTAAATGAATTAACTTATTCTCACTGAGACGATGGAGAGAGTGTGTCAGAGAAAGGGAGGGAGAAAAGGGGAGAGAGAATGAACGAGAGAGAGTGACAGAGACAGAGGCACAATCTGAGAGAGAAGAGAAAGAGAGAGAGAGAGAGACAGTCAGACAGAGAGAGACAGTCTGAGAGAGAAAGAAAGAGAGAGGAATGAGAGATAGGGAGACAGACTACAATTACTTAGGTTTAAAAATAAGCTCAACTGGACACCTTAATGAGGCAGTAAATGAACTGAGAGAGAAAGCACGCAGGGCATTCTACGTCATTAAAAAAGAAATTCAAATTGAAATAGCTATTAAAAATTGGTTAAAACTAATTGAATGTGTCATTGAACCAATTGCACTTTATGGCAGCGAGGTGTGGGGTCCACTCACAAAACAAGATTTCATCAAATGGGACAAACATCCCATTGAAACCCTGCATGCAGAGTTCTGTAAGATTCTCCTACATGTCCAGAGGAAAACTACAAACAATGCATGCAGGGCAGAATTAGGCCAATATCCACTAATAATAAAAACTCAAAAAAGAGCAATTCAGTTTCAGAAACATCTAAAATACAGTGACCCCCTCTCATATCACTACCAAGCCCTGCAATGCCAAGAGCAGAGCAAAGAAAAGAGTCCCCTCATCCAGCTGGTCCTGGGGCTGAGTTCACAAACCTGTTCTACTAACACACTCAGGACCAGAACATCCAATCAATCAGAATAAACCAAATTACAACACAGTCAAAACAAAACTACATTGCTTATTGGGAAACACAAGCACACACACAAAGCAGAATGCAGTGCTATCTGGCCCTAAATCGACAGTACACCGTGGCTAACTATTTGACTATGGTTACTGATCAAAATCTTAGAAAACCTTGACAAAGTACAGGCTCAGTGAGCAGAGCCTTGCCGTTGAGAAGGGTAGACACAGGAAAACCTGGCTCCCTGTAGAGGAAAGGCTGTGCAACCACTGCACAACAGCAGAACCGGAGACGGAGCTGCATTTCCTGACAAAATGTGAAAAATATAAAACAACTAGAGAGTGTCATTTCCCCAAATGTGAAACCCTTATTCAAGGTTTCAAAGACCTCTCTGATGAGAGTAGGCTACCCGTCCTGTTGGGGGAGGACGCAGAGAGCTGTGGGTTGGCAGCGCACTACAATGCTGCCTGCCATAAGTTGAGGGACAGTGTCTGACAGACCAATCAACCTGCACATGTCCTCTACTGTCTGCTTATTGTTATTGTTCAATGTATGGTTATTTTGACCCTTGGTTATTGTTGTTACTGTTGTCCCGTTGACCATTTTGATTCTTATTATTTTCATATGGTAAATATCTAAAGTAAACTTTGGCAATATGTACATTGTTACGTCATGCCAATAAAGCTAATTGAATTGAATCAGATTTTTTATTTATTTTTAACCTTTATTTAACTGGGCAAGTCAGTTAAGGATAAATTGACTGAGAGAGAAAGAGAGAGAGAGAGAGAGAGAGAGAGAGAGAGAGAGAGAGGCAGACAGAGAGAGATTTGTGACCTGTTGCCACAAGAAAAGGGCAACTAGTGAAGAACAAACACCATTGTAAATACAACCCATATTTATGCCTATTTATTTACCCTTTTGTACTTTAACCATTGTTACATTGTTACAACACTGTATATATACATAATATGACATTTGTAATGTCTTTATTCTTTTGAAACTTCTGTATGTGTCATATTTACTGTTCATTTTTATTGTTTATTTCACTTTTGTATATTATCTACCTCACTTGCTTTGGCAATGTTAACACATGTTTCCCATGCCAATAAAGCCCCTTGAATTGAATTGAATTTAGAGAGAGAGACAGAGACAGATAGAGAGGGAGAAGAGAGAGGGAGACAGGCAGACAGTGGGAGACAGATAGAGAGAGAGGGAGAAGAGAGAGGGAGACAGGCAGACAGTGGGAGACAGATAGAGAGAGAGGGAGAAGAGAGAGGGAGACAGGCAGACAGTGGGAGACAGATAGAGAGAGAGGGAGACAGGCAGACAGTGGGAGACAGATAGAGAGAGAGGAAGAAGAAAGAGGGAGACAGGCAGACAGTGGGAGACAGATAGAGAGAGAGGGAGAAGAGAGAGGGAGACAGGCAGACAGTGGGAGACAGATAGAGAGAGAGGGAGAAGAGAGAGGGAGACAGGCAGACAGAGAGAGACAGAGAGAGAGACAGGAAGAAGAAGGGGACCAGTGTGTCGGTGGTGTAATCTGTTTCTCTCTAGTTTACTCTACTGTCTAAATCCATTCCACTGGACTCCTGGTAGCCGTGGTTTCCTTCCAGCTCTCCAGTGAGAGACAGAGAGGAGGGGAATGGAGAGAGGAGGGGGGACAGAGTGATGCTCCAGGATTGGATCATTTCTGGTTGTCAGGACTAGGAGGCTGGTAAGGAAGGGAGGCAGAAAGGAGCAGCTCTCTCATTCTGCTGTTTGGGCTGGAGAGGAACACACAGAACTAACACAGAGAACTAACACAGAGAACTAACACACAGCACTAACACAGAGAACTAACAAAGAGAACTAACACAGAGGACTAACACAGAGAACTAACACAGATGACTAACACAGAGAACTAACACAGAGAACTAACACCGTACTAACACAGAGGACTAACACAGAGGACTAACACAGAGGACTAACACAGAGGACTAACACAGAGAACTAACACAGAGAACTAACACAGAGGACTGACACAGAGAACTAACACACAGAAGACTAACACAGAGAACTAACACAGAGAACTAACACAGAGGACTAACCCAGAGAACTAACCCAGATAACTAACACAGAGAACTAACACAGAGAACTAACACAGAGAACTAACACACAGAACTAACACAGAGAACTAACACAGAGAACTTACACAGAGAACTAACACAGAACTAACACAGCACTAACACAGAAGACTAACACACAGTACTAACACAGAACTAACACACAGTACTAACACAGAGGACTAACACACATAACTAACACAGAGGACTAACACACAGTACTAACACAGAGAACTAACACAGAGAACTAACACACAGCACTAACACAGAGAACTAACAAAGAGAACTAACACAGAGGACTAACACAGAGAACTAACACAGATGACTAACACAGAGAACTAACACAGAGAACTAACACCGTACTAACACAGAGAACTAACACAGAGGACTAACACAGAGAACTAACACACAGAACTAACACAGAGAACTAACACAGAGAACTAACACAGAGGGCTAACCCAGAGAACTAACCCAGATAACTAACACAGAGAACTAACACAGAGAACTAACACACAGTACTAACACACAGAACTAACACACAGAACTAACACAGATAACTAACACAGAGAACTAACACAGAGAACTAACACACAGTACTAACACACAGAACTAACACACATAACTAACACAGAGAACTAACACAGAGAACTAACACAGAGAACTAACACAGAGAACTAACACAGAACTAACACACAGCACTAACACAGAGGACTAACACACAGTACTAACACAGAACTAACACACAGTACTAACATAATTGCAAAAGGGTTTTCTAATGATCAATTAGCCTTTTAAAATGATAAACTTGGATTAGCTAACACAACGTGCCATTGGAACATAGGAGTGATGGTTGCTGATAATGGGCCTCTGTACGCCTATGTAGATATTCCATAAAAAATCTGCCGTTTCCAGCTACAATAGTCATTTACAACATTAACAATGTCTACACTAAAACTTCTGATCAATTGTATGTTATTTTAATGGACAATTTTGTATATTTTCTTTCAAAAACTAGGACATTTCTAAGGGACCCCAAACTTCTGAACGGTAGTGTAGGTATTCCTTCTGTCCAGATGGGACAGGGCAGTGTGCAGTGTGATGGTGATTGCATCGTCCTTGGACCTGTTGGGGCGGTATGCAAACTGAAGTGGGTCTATGGTGGCCGGTAAGGTGGAGGTGATATGATCCTTGACTAGCCTCCCAAAGCACTTCATGATGACAGAAGTGAGTGCTACGGAGCGATAGTGATTTAGTTCAGTTATCTTTGCCTTCTTGGGTAGAGGAACAATGGTAGCCATCTTGAAGCATGTGGGGACAACAGACTGGGATAGGGAGAGATTGAATATGTCAGTAAATACCCCAGCCAGCTTGTCTGCGCATGCCGTCTGGGCAGTCCTTGTTAGCGTGCCGCGACGGTGGCACTGTATTATCCTCAAAGCGGACAAGGAAGGTGTTTAGTTTGCCTGGAAGCGTGACGTCGGTGTCCGTGATGTGGCTGGATTTCTTCTTGTAGTCCGTGATTTCCTGTAGACCCTGCAACATACGTCTTGTGTCTGAGCCGTTGATTTGCGACTCCACGTTGTCCCTGTGCCGGCATTTCGCTTGTTTGATTGCCTTGCGGAGGGAATAACTACACTGTTTAAAATTCAGCCATATTCCCAGACCTCTTTCCATGGTTAAATGCGGTGGTTCGTGCTTCAGTTTTGCGCGAATGCCGCCATCCGTCCACTGTTTCTGGTTAGGTTTCTGGTTAGGGTAGGTTTTAATAGTCACAGATGGTACAACATCTCCAATACACTTCCATCCATCCACGGTTTCTGGTTAGGTTTCTGGTTAGGGTAGGTTTTAATAGTCACAGATGGTACAACATCTCCAATACACTTCCATCCATCCACAGTTTCTGGTTAGGTTTCTGGTTAGGGTAGGTTTTAATAGTCACAGATGGTACAACATCTCCAATACACTTCCATCCGTCCACTGTTTCTGGTTAGGGTAGGTTTTAATAGTCACAGTGGGTACAACATCTCCAATGCACTTCTCTATAAACCCACTCACCAAGTCAGCGTATAGGTCAATGTTGTTCTCTGAGGCTGACCGGAACATATTCCAGTCCGCGTGATCAAAACAATCTTGAAGCGTGGCTTCCGATCGGTCGGCCCAGCGTTGAATAGTCCTCGTCACTGATACATCCCGTTTGAGTTTCTGCCTATAAGACGGAAGGAGCAAGATGGCGTCGTGGTCGGATTTGCCGAAGGGAAGGCAGGGGAGGGCTTGGTATGCATCGCGGAAGTTAGAGTAGCAGTGGTCGAGGGTATTGGGCATGAGCGTAGAGCAATCAATATACTGGTAGAATTTAGGGAGCCTTGTTCTCAAATTTGCTTTGTTAAAATCCCCAGCTACAATAAAAGCAGCCTCAGGATGTTTGGTTTCCAGTTTGCATTTAAGTCCAGTGAAGTTCCTTCATGGCTTTCTTGGTGTCCGCTTAAGGTCGAATGTACACAGCTGTGACTTTAACTGACGAGAATTCTCTTGGTAGGTTAAATGGTCGGCATTTTATTGTAAGGAATTATAGATTTGATGAGCAGAAGGACTTGAGTTCCTGTATGTTGTTACACCATGAGCCGTTAATCATGAAGCATACACTCCCGCCCTTCCTCTTCCCAGAGAGGTGTTTATCTCTGTCGGCGTGATGCATGGAGAAGCACACTGGCTGGACCGATTCTGACAACCGAGAGAGCCATGTTTCCGTGAAACAGAGAATGTTTCGATCTCTGATGTCTCTCTGGAAGGCAACCCTTGCTCGAATTTCGTCTACCTTGTTGTCAAGAGACTGGACATTGTCTAGTAGTATACTCGGGAGCGGTGGGCGATGTGCACATCTACGGAGCCTGGCCAGGTGGTCGCTTCGTCTGCCCCTTCCTCCGGCTCTGTTGTTTTAGGTCGACTACTGGAATTAGATCTTTTGTCCTGGGTGGTGGTCCGAACAGAGGATCCGCTTCGGGGAAAGTCGTATTCCTGGTTGTAATGTTGACGTTGCTCTTATATCCCCCAAAAATCCTGAGTGTATATAATAAGACTAAAGATTTCCTGGCGTAACAATATAAGAAATGATACACGAAATACTGCATAGTTTCCGAAGAACTCGAAGCGAGGCGAACAGTTCTGTCGGAGCCATCTTGCCTTCTATATATAAATATGATGATTCTCCACCTAACTGACATTATACTGTATAAATTTGATGATTTCCCACCTAACTTACTATATTTAACGATAATGATTCTCCACCTAACATACTATATATAAATATGATGATATGTCTATCTGGGCAAGACAATCTGGACCCTCTCTTTCTAAAATGATCAGCCGAAATTGTTGCAACCCCTATTACCTGTCTGTTCAACCTCTCTTTCGTGTCGTCTGAGATCCCCAAAGATTGGAAAGCTGCCGCGGTCATCCCCCTCTTCAAAAGGGGAAACACTCTAGACCCAAACTGCTACAGACCTATATCCATCCTGCCCTGCCTTTCTTAAGTCTTCGAAAGCTATTAACAAAAAGGTCACCGACCTTCTCCACTGTGCAATCTAGTTTCTGAGCTGGTCATGGGTGCACCTCAGCCACGCTCAAGGTCCTAAACAATATTATAACCGCCATCGATAAAAGACAGTACTGTGCAGCCGTCTTCATTGACCTGGCCAAAGCTTTCGACTATGTCAATCACCTCATTCTTCTCCACCTAACATACTATATATAAAATCATGATTCTCCACCTAACATAAATAACATATCCTGTAACATATCCACCTAACATATCCTGTATATTATGATTCTCTACTTAACATGCTATATATAAACATGATGATTCTACAACTTACATAATACACTGAACAAAAATATAAACTCAACATGTAAAGTGTTGGTCTTCGTGTTTTATGAGCTGAAATAAAAGATTCCCAGAAATGTTCTATACGCACAAGAAGCGTATTTCTCTTAAGTCCACAAATGTGTTTACATCCCTGTTACTGAGTATTTCTCATTTTCCAAGATAATCCCATCCACCTGACAGATGTGGCATATCAAGAAGCATGATCATTACACAGGTGCACCTTGTCTTGGTGACAATAAAAGGCCACTCTAAAATGAGCAGTTTTGTCCCACGACACAATGCCACAGATATCTACATTTTTGAGGGAGCGTTCAATTGGCTTGCTAACTTCAGGAATATCGACCAAAGCTGTTAACATAGAACTGAATGTTCATTTGTCTACCATAAGCCGCCTCCAACATTGTTTTAGAGAATTTGGCAGTACGTCCAACCGGCCTCACAACCGCAGACCACGTGGCGTCATGTAGGCGAGCGGTTTGTTGATGTCAACGTTGTGAACAGAGTTCCCCATGGTGGCGGTGGGGTTATGGTATGGGCAGGCATAAGCTACGGGCAACGAACACAATTGCATTTTATCGATGTCAATTTGAACGCACAGAAATACCGTGACGAGATCCCGAGGCCCATTATGAGGTCCGTTTCTCTCATACTATATGTAAAGAGGATGATTCTCCACCTAACACACTATATATATATATATATATAAAGACAATCTCAGTATCTGTCTTCTTCACATATCTACCCGTGAACAGTAATGGTTACTGAGAAGAACCCTTTGGGTACCATTGAGTCTTTACCAGGAAATGAACGATGCTGTCATTCCAATAGGAGGAGGATTATACAGAGGAAATGACTTCTTGTGAATGTGTGTTGAATGGCCCTCTCAGTGAAATGGCTTTCAGATGGAATGGCTTCTCGTCTGACATAGAGGATAGACTGGATCTGTGTGGTTTGACATTAAAACGTTTGATGAACGATATCAGTTCTTATAGATGTAAGCTGCCAATTGACAGCCGGTCAAAGTGCCCAGTATGGTATAAATTCCCATTTCAAAATGGTCACACCTCATTGCACAGATTTTGAAAGAACTGACCATATTGCATTGAGTTGCAAGTTTGTCCAATCAGTGCAGATGAAGAGAGAAGACAGTTGTCCATGGAGGCAGGATGGACTGACGTGGGGCCTTTTGGTGGATTGTTGTATATACTTAAAGATGTCCATGGAGGCAGGATGGACTGATGTGGGGCCTGTTGGTGGATTGTTGTATATACTTAAAGTTGTCCATGGAGGCAGGATGGACTGATGTGGGGCCTTTTGGTGGATTGTTCTATATACTTAAAGTTGCACTGTGCATAAATCGCTCTGCTTTTCCTGGTTGCTCTAACTTGAATAGTTCGACTAATTTCAGTTTATGTGACAAAAAAACGCAAGTAGAGTGTAGATAATCATTGTGCCATTTATTAATTTATTTTACTAGGCAAGTCAGTTAAGAACAAATTCTTATTTTCAATGACGGCCTAGAAACAGTGGGTTAACTGCCTTGTTCAGGGGAAGAACGACAGATTATTACCTTGTCAGGTCGGGGATTCCATCTTGCAACCTTTCAGTTACTAGTCCAACGCTCTAATTACTAGGCTACCTGCCTCCCCCTGTGTGCAATCTAAACTGCTGTGAAATATATTTTCCATAACCCAAAAATATTGTTGTTTCAGAGGTTTGAAATGAGTGTACAAAACCGAGCGTAAAAGACGCGATAACAAAGCGTATGAACGGGAAGCGTAGAAGTGGAGCACATAGAACAGATCTACCACTTCTTAGACTTGTTATCAATGAGAATGATAGCTCTATAACTCACATTTCTATGTGCATTTGGTCAGGTTTTTCACAAAGAGTTACATATTGTCACTTTAATGGTAGCGCGTCAACTACAAACAACTGAACGACCAAACAATGCTGATTGGCTAGTCCAGAGGGACTCTCTGTTGCTGATTGGTTGGTCCAAAGGGACTCTCTGTTGCTGAATGGTTAGTCCAGAGGGACTCTCTGTTGCTGATTGGTTGGTCCAAAGGGACTCTCTGTTGCTGAATGGTTAGTCCAGAGGGACTCTCTGTTGCTGATTGGTTAGTCCACAGGGACTCTCTGTTGCTGATTGGTTAGTCCAGAGGGACTCTCTGTTGCTGATTGGTTGGTCCAGAGGGACTCTCTGTTGCTGATTGGTTGGTCCAGAGGGACTCTATGTTGCTGATTGGTTAGTCCAGAGGGACTCTCTGTTGCTGATTGGTTAGTCCAGAGGGACTCTCTGTTGCTGATTGGTTAGTCCAGAGGGACTCTCTGTTGCTGATTGGTTAGTCCAGAGGGACTCTCTGTTGCTGATTGGTTGGTCCAGAGGGACTCTCTGTTGCTGATTGGTTGGTCCAGAGGGACTCTCTGTTGCTGATTGGTTAGTCCAGAGGGACTCTCTGTTGCTGATTGGTTAGTCCAGAGGGACTCTCTGTTGCTGATTGGTTGGTCCAGAGGGACTCTCTGTTGCTGATTGGTTAGTCCAGAGGGACTCTCTGTTGCTGAATGGTTGGTCCAGAGGGACTCTCTGTTGCTGATTGGTTGGTCCTTCAGAGGCCTTCTTCTTCCTCTCGTTTTCTGTCTGTCCTCCATTGTGAGAACAGTTGTGATGGGTATCAGTCAGTCAGTCAATCTTTTAAGAGCCCTCACAGAATGAAGATTCTGTCTGTCTGTCTGTCTGTCTGTCTGTCTGTCTGTCTGTCTGTCTGTCTCTCCTCTATGAAACCTCTTCCTTGGACCTGGAGATGATACACAAAAACATGGAACACGATGAGAGACTGGACGGTAATGGTTCTATCGTGTTGTAACACGATGAGAGACTGAACGGTAATGGTCCTATCGTGTTGTAACACAATGAGAGACTGGACGGTAATGAACAGTAATGGTCCTATCGTGTTGTAACACAATGAGAGACTGAACGGTAATGGTCCTATCGTGTTGTAACACGATGAGAGACTGAACGGTAATGAACGGTAATGGTCCTATCGTGTTGTAACACAATGAGAGACTGAACGGTAATGGTCCTATCGTGTTGTAACACAATGAGAGACTGAATGGTAATGAACGGTAATGGTCCTATCGTGTTGTAACACAATGAGAGACTGAACGGTAATGAACGGTAATGGTCCTATCGTGTTGTAACACAATGAGAGACTGAACGGTAATGAACGGTAATGGTCCTATCGTGTTGTAACACAATGAGAGACTGAACGGTAATGAACGGTAATGGTCCTATCGTGTTGTAACACAATGAGAGACTGGACGGTAATGAACGGTAATGGTCCTATCGTGTTGTAACACGATGAGAGACTGAACGGTAATGGTCCTATCGTGTTGTAACACAATGAGAGACTGAACGGTAATGAACGGTAATGGTCCTATCGTGTTGTAACACAATGAGAGACTGAACGGTAATGGTACTACCGTGTTGTAACACAATGAGAGACTGAACGGTAATGAACGGTAATGGTCCTATCGTGTTGTAACACGATGAGAGACTGAACGGTAATGGTCCTATCGTGTTGTAACACAATGAGAGACTGAACGGTAATGAACGGTAATGGTCCTATCGTGTTGTAACACAATGAGAGACTGAACGGTAATGAACGGTAATGGTCCTATCGTGTTGTAACACAATGAGAGACTGAACGGTAATGAACGGTAATGGTCCTATCGTGTTGTAACACAATGAGAGA
Source organism: Salvelinus fontinalis (assembly GCF_029448725.1). Classification (NCBI taxonomy): domain Eukaryota; kingdom Metazoa; phylum Chordata; class Actinopteri; order Salmoniformes; family Salmonidae; genus Salvelinus; species Salvelinus fontinalis. Next base: position 554,538 of record NW_026600275.1, read on the forward strand.
CTGGACGGTAATGGTCCTATCGTGTTGTAACACAATGAGAGACTGAACGGTAATGAACGGTAATGGTCCTATTGTGTTGTAACACAATGAGAGACTGAACGGTAATGAACAGTAATGGTCCTATCGTGTTGTAACACAATGAGAGACTGAACGGTAATGAACGGTAATGGTCCTATTGTGTTGTAACACAATGAGAGACTGAACGGTAATGAACGGTAATGGTCCTATCGTGTTGTAACACAATGAGAGACTGAACGGTAATGAACGGTAATGGTCCTATTGTGTTGTAACACAATGAGAGACTGAACGGTAATGAACGGTAATGGTCCTATCGTGTTGTAACACAATGAGAGACTGAACGGTAATGGTCCTATCGTGTTGTAACACAATGAGAGACTGAACGGTAATGGTCCTATCGTGTTGTAACACAATGAGAGACTGGACGGTAATGGTCCTATCGTGTTGTAACACAATGAGAGACTGAACGGTAATGAACAGTAATGGTCCTATCGTGTTGTAACACAATGAGAGACTGAACGGTAATGGTCCTATCGTGTCGTAACACAGTGCAAGAGATGTCACTACAGTGCCTGGTTCGAATCCAGGTTGTATCACATCCGGCTGTGATTGGGAGTCCCATAGGGCGGCACACAATTGGCCCAGCGTCGTCCGGGTTTGGCCGGGGGGTTTGGCCGGGGGGTAGGCCGTCATTGTAAATAAGAATGTATTTTTAACTGATTTGCCTATTAAAATGAAGACTAAATAAATAAAAACACATGGCACTGGATAATGATCACTCTCTCTAGATGTGTCATGTCTCCGTGACGACCGTCAGTTCAGAGTGGAGTGTGAAGGAACTCTTTCATCTCTCTAGATGTGTCATGTCTCCATGACGACTATCAGAATACAGAATACCATTTGATCTGCCTGGGCATCCTACCGTCTCTGGTTCTAACTACACTATATAGGGAATAGGGCTCTGGTCTAAAGTAGTGTACTATATAGGGAATAGGGCTCTGGTCAATAGTAGTGTACTATATAGGGAATAGGGCTCTGGTCTATAGTAGTGCACTATATAAGGAATAGGGCTCTGGTCTAAAGTAGTGTACTATATAGGGAATAGGGCTCTGGTCTATAGTAGTGTACTATATAGGGAATAGGGCTCTGGTCTATAGTAGTGCACTATATAAGGAATAGGGCTCTGGTCTAAAGTAGTGTACTATATAGGGAATAGGGCTCTGGTCTAAAGTAGCACCCTACAGGGAATAGGGCTCTGGTCTAAAGTAGTGCACTATATAGGGAATAGGGCTCTGGTCTAAAGTAGTGTACTAAATATGGAATAGGGCTCTGGTCTAAAGTAGTGTACTATATAGGGAATAGGGCTCTGGTCTAAAGTAGTGCACTATATAGGGAATAGGGCTCTGGTCTAAAGTAGTGCACTATATAGGGAATAGGGCTCTGGTCTATAGTAGTGTACTATATAGGGAATAGGGCTCTGGTCTAAAGTAGTGTACTATATAGGGAATAGGGCTCTGCTCTATAGTAGTGTACTATTAGGGAATAGGGCTCTGGTCTAAAGTAGTGCACTATATAGGGAATAGGGCCCTGGTCTAAAGTAGTGCACCATATCCAAGATGGCGTAGCAGTCAGATGTCCTTTGTCCTCGTCTTGTCCCGTGTATATATATTATATATTTTTCTTCGCATATCTTTTTATATATATATTTTTTCTTCTTAAAAACTCAACTTCAAAACACTCTCCTGCAACCCACCTCGCCAAATGTGGTGCGGATCTGTTTTTTTTCCTCAAAAGTATTATTCACCTCGTATCCGAAATCTACAACAGAAGCTAACCAGAAGTTAGCCAGCTCACAAGCTAACGTTAGTAGTTCAGCTAACCACAGCTAGCGCTCATCAGCTATCCTTTAGCTCGGAAAACTATTGCCAGTTTTGTACAACGCGACTCAGACCAGAGCATACCAGAGCATACCAGACCTATTTTCTCTCCATATCCCCGGATTTTTACCTCAAGCTCTGGACATTTACACCTGGATCTTGCAGCTAACTAGCTGCTATCCGAGTGACTATCGGCTAACATCAATTCCGGAGCAAACACCAATTATCCCGGAGCTAGCCAGCTGAAGAGTTCCATCAGCCACTCCTGGGCTACAATCACCTATCCGGACCCGTTTTACTGCCGATGCGGAGCCCCACCGGGCCTTCACGACTGGGATACAGACGTTATCTGCCCGAGGGAGTATTTCAACTGGCCCCTCCATCGCGACGTAACCTGAACGTCCATATGCTAACTGCGGCCCGCTAATCGTTAGCTGTCTTGAGCATATCGGCTGCTATCTGAACAGGTCTATCGAACAATCTTCTTAGGCCACTATAACTATTTTGACAATTGGATTGGTCCCCTCTACCACACGGAACCCCACTAATCTACCGACGGAATTGCACGGCGTGGCTAAAAACAGACCTCCATCTTCTGCTAGCTTGCTACCCATGACTAGCTGTCTGAATCACGAAGCTAGCACCAGTTAGCAAACACAATTCTACAACTCACAACCTCTCTTTCGCCACCGCCATCCGGCTTGGATTCTCTGTCGACACGACCACGTCTGGTCTGCAGACAAATACCCCATCCGCTGTGCCCTCAACCGGCCTCCGTCTGAGCAGACCCCCTCCGTCTGAGCAGACCACCCCCCCGGGCTACTAACTTTAAACGCCGCGGGCTAGCTTAGTGGAGGCCTCACTGCTCCATCTACGGCTGCCCCCTGGACACTATGATCACTCGGCTACATAGCTGATGCCTGCTTGACTGTCCATTAATTCACGGTACTCCATTCCGTTTATTTGTGTTTTATCTGTCGGCTCTGTGCTTTAACTCAGGATCTGTGTGTAGTTAATCCGACCCTGTCTGCCTGGTCGTCGCCATTTTTACCTGCTGTTGCTGTGTTAGCTGACTAGCTGCTGTTGTCTCACCTGTTTAAGCTAGCTCTCCCAATCAAGACCTGCAATCACTTTATGCCTTATTGTATGTCTCTCTCAAATATCAATATGCCTTGCATACTGTTGTTCAGGCTAGTTATCATTGTTTTGGTTTGCAATGGACCCCGTAGTTCCACTCTCCGTACCTCTGATACCTCCTTTGTCCCACCCCCCACACATGCGGTGACCTCACCCATTGAGACCAGCATGTCCAGAGATACAACCTCTCTTATCATCACCCAGTGCCTGGGCTTGCCTCCGCTGTACCCGTGCCCCACCATACCCTGGTCTGCACATTATGCCCAGAATCTATTCTACCACGCCCATAAATCTGCTCCTTTTATTCCTTGTCCCCAACTGGCGACCAGTTTCGATAGCCTTTAGCCGCACCCTCATCCTACTACTCCTCTGTTCCTCGGGTGATGTGGAGGTAAACCCAGGCCCTGCATGTCCCCAGTCACCCTCATTTGTTGACTTCTGTGATCGAAAAAGCCTTGGCCTTATGCATGTCAACATCAGAAGCCTCCTCCCTAAGTTTGCCTTACTCACCGCTTTAGCACACTCTGCCAACCCTGATGTCCTTGCCGTTTCCGAATCCTGGCTTAGGAAGGCCACCAAAAATTCTGACATTTCCATACCCAACTATAACACTTTCCGTCAAGATAGAACTGCCAAAGGGGGAGGAGTTGCAATCTACTGCAGAGATAGCCTGCAAAGTTCTGTCATACTTTCCAGGTCTATGCCCAAACAGTTCGAACTTCTAATTTTAAAAATTAATCTCTCCAGAAATAAGTCTCTCACTGTTGCCGCCTGCTACCGACCCCCCTCAGCTCCCAGCTGTGCCCTGGACACCATCTGTCTTCAATCAAGATCTCAGCGATCACTGCCTCATTGCCTGTATCCGCCACGGGTCCACGGTCAAACGACCACCCCTCATCACTGTCAAACGCTCCCTGAAACACTTCTGCGAGCAGGCCTTTCTAATCGACCTGGCCCGGGTACCCTGGAAGGATATTGACCTCATCCCGTCAGTTGAGGATGCCTGGTCATTCTTTAAAAGTTACTTCCTCACCATATTAGACAAGTATGCTCCGTTCAAAAAATGCAGAACCAAGAACAGATATAGCCCTTGGTTCACTCCAGACCTGACTGCCCTCGACCAGCACAAAAACATCCTGTGGCGAACTGCAATAGCATCGAAGAGCCCCCGCGATATGCAACTGTTCAGGGAAGTCAGGAACCAATACACACAGTCAGTCAGGAAAGCAAAGGCCAGCTTTTTCAAGCAGAAATTTGCATCCTATAGCTCTAACTCCAAAAAGTCTGGGATACTGTAAAGTCCATGGAAAACAAGAGCACCTCCTCCCAGCTGCCCACTTCACTGAGGCTAGGTAACACTGTCACCACTGATAAGTCCGTGATAATCGAAAACTTCAACAAACATTTCTCAATGGCTGGCCATGCCTTCCTCCTGGCGACTCCAACCTTGGCCAACAGCCCCGCCCCCCCCGCTGCTACTCGCCCAAGCCTCCCCAGCTTCTCCTTTACCCATATCCAGATAGCAGATGTTCTGAAAGAGCTGGAAAACCTGGACCCATACAAATCAGCTGGGCTTGACAATCTGGACCCCCTATTTCTGAAACTGTCCGCCGCCATTGTCGCACCCCCTATTACCAGCCTGTTCAACCTCTCCTTCGTATCATCTGAGATCCCCAAGGATTGGAAAGCTGCCGCGGTCATCCCCCTCTTCAAAGGGGGAGACACCCTGGACCCAAACTGTTACAGACCTATATCCATCCTGCCCTGCCTATCTAAGGTCTTCGAAAGCCAAGTCAACAAACAGATCACTGACCATCTCGAATCCCACCGTACCTTCTCCGCTGTGCAATCCGGTTTCCGAGCCGGTCACGGGTGCACCTCAGCCACGCTCAAGGTACTAAACGATGTCATAACCGCCATCGATAAAAGACATTACTGTGCAGCCGTCTTCATCGACCTGGCCAAGGCTTTCGACTCTGTCAATCACCATATTCTTATCGGCAGACTCAGTAGCCTCGGTTTTTCTAATGACTGCCTTGCCTGGTTCACCAACTACTTTGCAGACAGAGTTCAGTGTGTCAAATCGGAGGGTATGTTGTCCGGTCCTCTGGCAGCCTCTATGGGGGTACCACAGGGTTCAATTCTCGGGCCGACTCTTTTCTCTGTATACATCAATGATGTTGCTCTTGCTGCGGGCGATTCCCTGATCCACCTCTATGCAGACGACACCATTCTGTATACTTCCGGCCCTTCCTTGGTCACTGTGCTATCTAACCTCCAAACGAGCTTCAATGCCATACAACACTCCTTCCGTGGCCTCCAACTGCTCTTAAACGCTAGTAAAACCAAATGCATGCTTTTCAACCGTTCGCTGCCTGCACCCGCACGCCCGACTAGCATCACCACCCTGGACGGTTCCGACCTGGAATATGTGGACATCTATAAGTACCTAGGTGTCTGGCTAGACTGCAAACTATCCTTCCAGACTCATATCAAACATCTCCAATCCAAAATCAAATCTAGAGTCGGCTTTCTATTCCGCAACAAAGCCTCCTTCACTCACGCCGCCAAACTTACCCTAGTAAAACTGACTATCCTACCGATCCTCGACTTCGGCGATGTCATCTACAAAATAGCTTCCAATACTCTACTCAGCAAACTGGATGCAGTTTATCACAGTGCCATCCGTTTTGTTACTAAAGCATCTTATACGACCCACCACTGCGACCTGTATGCCCTAGTCGGCTGGCCCTCGCTACATGTTCGTCGTCAGACCCACTGGCTCCAGGTCATCTACAAGGCTATGCTAGGTAAAGTGCCGCCTTATCTCAGTTCACTGGTCACGATGGCTACACCCACCCGTAGCACGCGCTCCAGCAGGTGTATCTCACTGATCATCCCTAAAGCCAAAACCTCATTTGGACGCCTTTCCTTCCAGTTCTCTGCTGCCTGCGACTGGAACGAATTGCAAAAATCTCTGAAGTTGGAGACTTTTATCTCCCTCAACAACTTTAAAAATCTGCTATCCGAGCAGCTAACCGATCGCTGCAGCTGTACATAGTCCATCTGTAAACTACCCACCCAATTTACCTACCTCACGCCCCATACTGCTTTTATTTATTTACTTTTCTGCTCTTTTGCACACCAGTATCTCTTCTTGCACATGATCATCTGATGATTTATCACTCCAGTGTTAATCTGCTAAATTGTAATTACTCGATATATTGCCTACCTCATGCCTTTTGCACACATTGTATATAGATTCTCTTTTTCCTACCATGTTATTGACTTGTTTATTGTTTACTCCATGTGTAACTCTGTGTTGTTGTCTGTTCACACTGCTATGCTTTATCTTGGCCAGGTCGCAGTTGCAAATGAGAACTTGTTCTCAACTAGCCTACCTGGTTAAATAAAGGTGAAATAAAAAAATAAAATAAAAATATAGGGAATAGGGCTCCATTTGGGACTCCTGTCTGTTTAATTATGCTCTGAGATATACACTGTGTGTGTGTGTGTGAGTGTGAGTGTGTGTGAGTGTGTGTGTGTGTGTGTGAGTGTGTGTGAGTGTGTGTGAGTGTGAGTGTGAGTGTGTGTGACAATCAATATTATACTCAACAAAAATATAAATGCAACAAAGATTTTACTGAGTTACAGTTCATGGATGGAAATCAGTCAATTGAAATAAATAAATTAGGCCCGAATCTGTTGATTTCATGACTGAGAATACAGATACGCATCTGTTAGTCACAGAAACCTGTACTGCCCGGTACAATGCTATACTGCCCGGCACAATGCCATACTGTCCGGTACAATGCCATACTGCCTGGTACAATGCCATACTGCCTGGTACAATGCCATACTGCCCGGTACAATGCCTGGTACAATGCCATACTGCCCTGTACAAGGCCATACTGCCTGGTACAATGCCATACTGCCTGGTACAATGCCATGCTGCCCGGTACAATGCCAAACTGCATGGTAAAATACCATACTGCCTGGTGTCCAGCATGCCATACTGCCTGGTCTGCAGCATGCCATACTGCCTGGTCTCCAGCATACCATACTGCCTGGTCTCCAGCATGCCATACTGCCTGGTCTCCAGCGTGCCATACTGCCTGGTCTCCAGCATACCATACTGCCTGGTCTCCAGTGTCCCATACTGCCTGGTCTCCAGCGTGCCATACTGCCTGGTCTGCAGCATGCCATACTGCCTGGTCTCCAGCATACCATACTGCCTGGTCTCCAGTGTCCCATACTGCCTGGTCTCCAGCATGCCATACTGCCTGGTCTCCAGCGTGCCATACTGCCTGGTCTCCAGCGTGCCATACTGCCTGGTCTCCAGCGTGCCATACTGCCTGGTCTCCAGCATGCCATACTGCCTGGTCTCCAGCGTGCCATACTGCCTGGTCTCCAGCGTGCCATACTGCCTGGTCTCCAGCGTGCCATACTGCCTGGTCTCCAGTGTCCCATACTGCCTGGTCTCCAGCATGCCATACTGCCTGGTCTCCAGCGTGCCATACTGCCTGGTATAAAGCCATACTGCCTGGTCTCCAGCGTGCCATACTGCCTGGTCTCCAGCGTGCCATACTGCCTGGTCTCCAGCGTGCCATACTGCCTGGTCTCCAGCGTGCCATACTGCCTGGTCTCCAGCGTGCCATACTGCCTGGTCTCCAGCGTGCCATACTGCCTGGTCTCCAGCGTGCCATACTGCCTGGTCTCCAGTGTCCCATACTGCCTGGTCTCCAGCATACCATACTGCCTGGTCTCCAGCATGCCATACTGCCTGGTCTCCAGTGTCCCATACTGCCTGGTCTCCAGCATACCATACTGCCTGGTCTCCAGCATGCCATACTGCCTGGTCTCCAGTGTCCCATACTGCCTGGTCTCCAGCATGCCATACTGCCTGGTCTCCAGCGTGCCATACTGCCTGGTCTCCAGCGTGCCATACTGCCTGGTATAAAGCCATACTGCCTGGTCTCCAGCGTGCCATACTGCCTGGTCTCCAGCGTGCCATACTGCCTGGTCTCCAGCATGCCATACTGCCTGGTCTCCAGCATGCCATACTGCCTGGTCTCCAGCGTGCCAGTGACCATCGAAGGGGAGCATTTCCCCACTGAAGTCGGTTACGACGCCAAACTGCAGTCAGGTCAAGACCCTGGTGAAGGACGACGAGCCCACTGATGAGCTTCCCTGAGACGGTTTCTGAATTCAGAAATTATTCGGTTGTGCAAACCCACAGTTTCATCAGCTGTCCGGGTGTCTGGTCACAGAAGATCCCGCCGGTGAAGAAGCCGGAGGAGGAGGTCCTGGACTGGCGTGGTTACACGTGGTCTAAGGTCATGAGGCCGGTTAGACGAACCGCCAAATTCTCTAAAATTACTTTGGAGGCAACTTATGTTAGCGGCTTTTTATTGTCCCTAGCACAAGGTGCACCTGTGTAATATGCATGTTGTTTAATTAGCCACACCTATCAGGTGTATGGATTATCTTGACAAATGAGAAATGCTCCCTAACAGGGATGTAAACAAATGTGTGCCCAAAATGTGCGAGAAATAATATTTTTGTGCATCTAGAAATTTCTGTGATCTTTGATTTCACTTTACAAAGTTGAGTTTCTATTTTAGTTGAGTGTCTGTTACGTCTGTCTCCTCACCAAACATCACTGTCAAAGGAAACATACTATTTCATTTGATCGGTTCATTGATTAAATTATTATTATTATTATTTAAAAAAATATTTTTATTGATTTATTACTTTTTTAAATTAAAGTTCAAGTAACAAGTGCTGCGTAGATAATACATTTATACCCTGCAGCGTGTTGATGGGTGGACTGTGGATAATTACTTTATACAGCCAAACTATTTACATAATTGTGTTAATTACTCCCACTGTTTTAAACATGGATCTGTGATGATTCTCTGAAGCGTAACGTATAACTAGGTCCTAAATACAGACAGACTCCTAAATGACACCCTGTTCCCTCTGCAGTGAACTACTTTTTAACCAGGGCCCAACGGGTGCCATTTGGGATGCAAATATAACTAGAACACACAGACAGATATACTATACAACATGCATTTTGATTGGATAATGAATCTATACAGTGAGGAACAACATGCATTTTGATTGGATAATGAAACTCTATACAGTGAGGAACCATAGCAAGCAGTTACACCGACGGGCCGCAGTGGCAATGAATGAATAAAACCAAAAGCTTACCTGGAGTTCCAGTGTTGGATAGCCATAGCCAGCTAGCTAACATAGCATCCCTCTCTGTTTAATCCGGATGTTTGAGTCAGCTAAACTAGCTAGCTGCATTCACTAACTACTTTTTTTTTTTTTTTTTTTTGGGGGGGGGGGGGGGGTGGATCAGCTTAATATTGCGGAAAGAATGTTGCTTCCAATGTAGTTGTCTGCATCATTTCCAATCCCCCATATTTTTTTGGGTAAATATATATATCCATTCACGTATGCATACATATACACATATATACATACACATACCTACATAGACATACATACTTGTTTTAAAGAGTATACCTTTATTATTATTCCCTGCAAACCCTACCACCGATCCCCCAATTGGAGTAAACTGATAAACATTTCTGTTTTTACCTTCAATTTATACATCTTATACACATTTTACAGACACAGTCTACTTTATAATAGTTCTCTCTTGTTTGTTCTTAGTCCTTCCTCTATTTCTGTTGTCCATCCAGTTTGATTTCCACTTGTAACTGTGCTATTTCACAATAGCTCCGCACCTATACACATTTCACAGATCCCGTATGCCCTACATTGTTTATCTTGTTATTAGTCCCAGGGGCGAAAATCTGAGCTCAACCTTGGAGGGGACAATTACATTAAATTTTCTCAAGAGCAATTCCTGAGGGGGACACCAAAAGTAGTGCTGTAACACATAGCATACATTGTTAAATGTATATTGAGGAACCATAATTCCTACAACTGGATAATTGATAGGTACAGTAGTTAACTGAAGGGTTTTCCCAACTTGTTCAAATGTTTAAATCATTATAATTCTACTACTAATAATAGTTATAGCAGTGCTCCTTACCAGTCCAGTATGTATGCAGGTATTCGTACTTACAACCAGCAATATCAAGAAAGGTCAGTAGGTGACAATGTATGGGTGTAGTTTTCATAAATACAATGAACATGGTGTGATCACATCTAAAAGAATCTCCATTGAGAACCATCACAAAGTTGGTCTCCGTATTGAATTGACCTTTTAATTGGACTTTTTCTGATACATTTATATAGTCATTAAATATGTCCACCTGGCCTGAGTCTACAATATCTTTGCAAGAACAAAAAGCTTAAAATAAGTAGTTCTAAAAGCAAAATAACTACTTCAATGAAAAACCCAAATAAATCAAACAAAATATCCTTCAGTGTCTCAACTCAGCCAGTGTCTCAACTCAGCCAGTGTCTCAACTCAGCCAGTGTCTCAACTCAGCCAGTGTCTCAACTCAGCCAGTGTCTCAACTCAGCCAGTGTCTCAACTCAGTCAGTGTCTCAACTCAGTCAGTGTCTCAACTCAGTCAGTGTCTCAACTCAGTCAGTGTCTCAACTCAGTCAGTGTCTCAACTCAGTCAGTGTCTCAACTCAGTCAGTGTCTCAACTCTTCAAACAGCAGCTATGGACAAGTATGTCGCACAAAGTAGGCCATTTTAAATAAAATAACATGAAATAAATCATTTGTAAGTGTCCTGAAAACTACTAAACAAAAGAACAAATATCAATTACACCAGGGGTTCTCAAACAGGGGTCCATGGACTAATTGCAAGGGGTCCGTGAAATAAAAAAGTGTAATGAATGTAGTCAGTACCACAAGGTTTCCAGTAAGTTTACATATAATATAGAGGGGGTGGAGGTCCCTGAGGACTGCTCAAAACCTTGCCTGCCTTGCCTCAAAATATGCAGGGGTTCCAGTACCCCAAAAAGGTTGAGAACCACTGCTATACACACTACTGAACAAAAGAACCGAGCATATGTTTGCGGGTTTCCTCAACAACACATCAGTTGGCACTTTCGCAATGCCCTCGCCTGTTGTCTCCGACACCCTGTATAGCCCAATAAACTCCTTGTGAGGGACATGGTCATGGTCAACATAACGCAGACAGACACTCTCCTGTTCAGCACCAGAGACATCTTGAGTACCATCAACAATTAATGAAAATTGTACAATGGAAGAGACCTAATCTCAGCTGCAATGCCTCGAATGACTATTGGCCATGATGTTCAGAATTTCATTCTGTGCTTTGGGGCCTGTGTACATTGTGGTACGCTCTGTTAACCACTTCAGTAAAATGGGATCATCCTCTTCTGCCCTAAGTTTCAAAATCTGGTATAAATTCCCACTGTCATCCGTGTGGCCTCTAAAGGCTTGTCCCTGTCTTACTACATGCCGCACCGAACTAACAATTTTCATCAACATTTACATTACATTTAAGTCATTTAGCAGACGCTCTTATCCAGAGCGACTTACAATTTGGTGCATTCACCTTATGACATCCAGTGGAACAGCCACTTGACGCAAGCAATGCCTTGCGTCATCCAGCTGTTTAACCCACGCGCTGGACATAACTGGACACTGATTGGATTTAGCTGGTGTGCTGTTACAATTACAAAGTGGCGGTGGGTTTGGCAATTTTGATGTGCTGTGAATTTTTCAATGCCTTTTCTCCAGTTCCTAAATCCTGCACTAATGAAGGCAGCATCAGCTCTTTGGCCAAAAGATGGCTGGCTTGAAAACCCTTGGCTACAGTGAAAACACAACACTCCTTTTATTGATGGATTATAATGTAGCCAGGGGAAATCGCGAAACCATCTCTCTTGAAACGTCAACACTCTGTTGGCAAGAGTTTGCGGTTCTATAAATTGTGGGTGTGGCTGATATGGTTTTGTGCCATCACTGTGGTAACTGGACAATGCTGTGCCACTGTCCCCTATACTGGTGCTGCTGGCAACAAGGGTGACACTTGGTCCTGCCGTGGCTGTGACACTGTCCTCTGAAGTCTCTCTTCCTGGCTCTTTCCCTTTCACCCCCCTAACTGACTCAGCCGGTCTCCTAGAAAATAAATAAGGTGTTTGCCGTACTCCTAACTACCGGTACCCAAAACTACACAATTAATCACAACAGCAATACCATTGCCGTAAACAAATCTTAGTTTAGTCACCAGTTTAAGTTGAGAGTGGGGGTATCCATGGCATTTTCCAATTATGTCCCTATTTTACAAGTCAAAAAAATTGAGAACCTTTCATAATGTTGCCAAACAAAGACTCAACAAACTTACCTGAGACTCCCTGTCTCTGCCAGTCTGTCCCTGCATATCTGTCCCCAGCTCTGCTGTCTGTGTGCCATCTGTTGCCTGCTCTGCCTAATGACATCATTGTGAAACATTTCCATTAGCATTTCACTTCTTTCTTATGAACATTTTATCAACTAGTCTTTGAGATATTAGGATACTAGAGTTCTTACTATGCGTTTTGGTGTACTGACAAATACTCTGATGTCCGTCTTCTTACTTTTTTCTGCCATTTTTCTACCTGGCTGGCTGGCTGGCCTAGCTGCACACACACACATTTACACAACACATGCTGCAACCTTTTGTAATTTAAATAGTTTGTTTCATATTGGCTGGCTTCCAACAATAGCTGAATTTGTAAAGCTAGCGAGCACCAATTCCGTTTCTGTGTGTTTGCTATAATCTTTGCTACCTGGTTAAATAAAGGTGAAATAAAATAAAATAAAAAAAGTTCACTAGCGACAATTTATCTTTTGCAACGAGACCATTATATATATTTAAGACAATGGTAGAAGAGAGTGTAGTTCTGTTCTGTTCAGTTTGGACTTCAGTTTATTGCTAACCTTATCACAGGGACGTCGAAGCACTACAGCTGCATGCTGATCTTGGAATAAACTGACGATAGCAAAGATTCCATCTTTGACGACGCCACATAAATGGAATAGGTACTAGCTAGCTTGATAGTTAATGTTTGCTTTAGTTTGCGCGCTAGCTCTGCAAATTCAACTAGTGTGTGAACCCTGCCAACATAAAAATAAATAAATAACATTGCTATGGACCTGCTATGGATTGACTGGATTAACCTCACGTCAGTTACGTACATGTCCCTTTCGGACAGTAGATACGAACCCTTTATTACCTTGCCAGCTAAAGAACTGGCAGTGGATCAAACCATTGTGAGGCAAAGGGCGGGGGGGTCGCAATCTTTTGAAATTTAAATGCGCTATTAAGTGTCTATAATCAGCACAAGTGCTTTCATTGCGTATTATTAATATTATTGAAATTACATAGTTATGTTTACAGTGATATATTGGGGGGGACAAATCGTATTTTTCCCAAGATGGGGGGGTCGTGTCCCCCCCGTCCCCCCCTGGGATTTCCGCCTATGATTAGTCCCACCCTTCAGCTCCACTCAACCTTTCCCATCTATCTTCCAACATCACCCATTTCGGATTTTTATTTGCCATATATTTTTCAACTGTGCTGTGATGCTTCACAAAAGATTTGAATCTTCCTATTCTCATAGCTTCCACGGATTGTAAATTAAAAATAAACATTTTTGCTAAAATAATTATTATATTATTGATTGATTGACTATGGCTTTTCAAATCCCCCAGTATTGCTATCTGTAGCGTTAGTTCTACGCAAATGTTGCAATTCTTCAACCATTCCTGGACCTGTGACCAAAAACGAGCTACATGCGGACAATACCAAAATAAATGGTCTAATGACTCTGCCTCCACACAGCAGAATCTACAGAGCTGGGAAGATTGTATCCCCCATATATATAACATTCTATTAGTTGCAAGAATTTTGTACAATAATTTAAATTGAAAAATTCGAAGTTTTGAATCCGGCGTTGTTTTGCGTATCAATTCATAAACCATGTGCCATGGAATGGGTACATCGAAAATCTCTTCCCAACTATTTTGCAATTTATATGGCACAGCTGTAAGTTTTTTGGTCCTTAAATGAAATTGGTATATGTTTTTATTTATCACACTTTTCTTTAACCATTTATGTTCTTTAATATAAGGCCGACATACAAGTTCCTTACTTTTATCCCCTTCTACCTGCCTCTTCCATTTTTGTGGTAATGCTGCAATTAATTGGTTGTAATTTTGGGTAGAGCAGACATTTCCATATGTCTGTGTTAGCTGCATGTGTGACATTACTCCACCAGTCCTATTTATGATATCATTCACAAAAATTATACCTTTTTTAAACATTTCTTCGATAAATACAGTTTTTTTATCAATTACTATATTTGAATTTTTGAATTTAACCACAAGACTAATTACTTAAGTGTACAGTAGGTGAAAGAAATACAACTAAATATAGCTCTCTCTCGCTTCTCCTTCATTTTTTAAAGAAATTAATTTGTTCCAAACTATTCCAACTATTGTGTCTCTCTCTCTTTGAGTGAACTATTCACCACTGCAGTGCTAGCTAGCTGTAGCTTATGCTTTCAGTACTATATTCATTCTCTGATCCTTTGATTGGGTGGACAACATATCAGTGCATGCTACAAGAGCTCTGATAGGTTGGATGACGTCCTCTGGAAGTTGTCATAATTACTCTGTAAGTCTATGGAAGGGGGTGAGAACCACGAGCGTCCTAGGTTTTGTATTGATGTCAATGTACCCAGAAACGAACTGTTCTTCGGCTACACAATGGTGCTACCCTGCAGAGTGCTGTTGAGGCTACTGTATACCTTCATTGCAAAACAGTGTGTTTTAATCAATTATTTGGTGACGTGATTGTATTTAGTATAGTTTTATCAAAAAATAAAATAAAAAAATATATTTAAAAAAAAATGTTTCACTATTTTAAAAAAAATATGAAATTCACTGACGGTGGTCCTCCCCTTCCTCCTTTGAGGAGCCTCCACTGATTGACATGAATATTATCAATGCTGGCTCTCCGTGTACATCTAAAGGCCACGCTGCTCTGTTCTGAGCCGATTGTAATGTGCCAATGTTCCTCTTTGTGGCACTTGTCCACATTAATGGACAGTAGTCCAGGTGTGACAAAACTAGGGCCTGTATGGCTTGTCTTGTTGATAGAGATATCAAGAAAGCAGAGTGACACTTTATTACGAACAGACCTCTCCCCATCTTAGCTACTGTTGCATCAATATGTTTGGTCCGTGACAGTTTACAATCCAGGGTTACACCAAGCAGTTTAGTCTCCTCAACTTGCTCAATTTACACATTATTTAGTTGAGGTTTAGGGTTTAGTGAATGATTTGTCCCAAATACAATGCTTTTAGTTTTTGAAGTATTTAGGACCAGCTTATTTCTTGCCACCCATTCTGAAACTGACTGCAGCTCTTCTAGGTGTTGCATTGATTTCACTTACTGTGGTAACTGACGTGTACAATGTTTAATCATCAGCATACATAGACATACACTTAGTCACGTACTAAGTACGCTGGTCTTGATCTTATGTAGTGCCATTGCCTCTTCTTCTTGCAAAACAATGAAGCAAATAGGCCTAATGGTGAAAGATAGATACGCAGCCCATTTGCAAACACTTCACCGACAGTATTTCAGCACAAACCTAGTGAACAGTTCTAAATGAAATCCTAAAACGGCAATTTTTCATTAATGCAAGATACAAGTTTGCCGACTTCCTAATTTCTGGGTTATATCATGATAGCAACAGTCCAACACAGTTGTTATGCTGACAGAGGGTAGGCGTAGTAGCTCATGGAAACAGTGGCAACTACTTCATAACTGTCAGGGAAACTCAAAACAAAGCCCTCGGCTGGGTGGTGTGTTAAACAGTAGCAGCTAATTAAACGTCCTGACAGCCATGCTAGGTCCGTCCTCGTTTCTCAAATACCTCACAGAGCTGAATTTTGTCTTTTTAAACATTCCCGCTCTCACACACCCTCTCCCTCTTTCTCTCTCCCTCTTTCTCTCCTGCTCTCTCCCCTCTCTTTTTCTCTCTCTGTCTCTCCGTCCCTCTCGCTCTCTCTCGGTCCGTCTCCCTCTCCCGCCGTCTCCCTCTCCCGCCGTCTCCCTCTCCCGCCGTCTCCCTCTCCCTCGCTACTAGCCCACGTGGCCAATGTCAACAGGAGGTGGGGCTCTTGGCAGACACATAAAGAAAAAGATGTTGCTGCCTGTATGGATCCTTTCAAAGGTTAGTGTTGTCTTACGCCTGCTCCAAAAATGAGCCTGCTTGACAGCCAAGGCATGCCAAAACAAAACCCAGAAGAAGCATTGGAAATGAGGGCAGGGCTCGACTCGCATACTCTGAAGACGAAGCTAACTGTCTTGAGAGACTGAGTGGAAGAAGCAAGTCTCCAAGGAGTCGTAAAGAAGCCACGAGGCAATGGGGGAACTCCTGCGACCTATGACAGCTTGAGAGAAACTGATGAAACCGAAAGAAGAACCAGGAAGTCAAGACGGAGAGAGGGGTGGGGGAAAAATCACCCTAGAGCTCGGCATGAGTTTCCTTGAGTCACACACACACACACACACACACACACACACACACACACACACACACACACACACACACACACACACACACACACACACACACACACACACACACACACACACACACACACACACACACACACACACACTCTTCCTGTCTGACTAAAGGAAGGGGGGAGTGCGCCTCCCTCCTACTCTCCAATCTTCTGTTTCTCAGACAGACAGATAAGCCCAGAGAGCTTGTAGAGTCAGTTTAAAAGGATTGGACGGCGGAGCGGAACCCATGTCCCGTCACTGTGCAGATCCAGTCCGGTGCTTGGGGCCAGCCGTAGTCATAGTGTGCACTATTGTGTGCGGCTGAAGGAGAAGAAGGAAAAAAAAGGGGGAAAGAAAGCCCAGGCCCTTTGTGTGGTGGAGGGACTCACCAGGATAGAGGTTTTCTCATTACTTTAGCTTTGCCAGCAAGGCAAGACTCTACCACTGACACACACACATACACACCGAACACGAACACACACACACCGGACACACACACACACACACACACACACACACACACACACACACACACACACACACACACACACACACACACACACACACACACACACAACTTGTCCACACGGCGTGCTGGCTGGCTGCTTTTCTGCCAGTTACATATGTGTGGCACTCAGAGTGGCCAACAGGGACACACCACCGACCGACCGGGCTTCTCCTCCTGATGATAAGAGTCGACGTTGACGTCAGCGACTGGCCCCATGAATATTGATGTTGGAGGATAGTCCGTTTCATAGAAGAACAGAAGGAAGCAAGATGGCGGCCCTTTAGGATTTGTTAAAGAGGAGATCCAGACGGTTTGTTGGAATTTCTACAAAGTGGAGGGACGTAAGAAGAGGTAAGACTCAGCTCCGTTTGTTTTTTGCACTCGTTGTCCGTCTCCTTTTGACCTTTTGTTGGTCTTTTCGGTGTATCTGTGGCTTAGTACAAGGCATGCTAATGTTCCCTCAGCAAAAGCATGAGCTAGCTAAATGAATAAGGTGGGGGATATTAGATAAAGCTTCTCCTTCCAACATGGATGACAATTTCCTTTTTTATTTTTCGCTAGTTGAAATAGAGAGATCTCCGGTTTTTTGCCTCTAATGTTGGTCAGTGGACACTCAAGTAGCCTTAGGAATGTGTCTAGTGTAGAAAATGGAGACCTTGTTCAGTACTTTTCTTGAGGCATTATGAACAAGGCAAATCCCTCTGATGTACAGTGCAACAGAGAAGCAGCTAGCTCCCAGTTGAAAAATATATCTCATCTCTAAAATGGTCATTGTCCTTATTTTTATGTTTTATTTGAGTGCTTTGTTTTCCAGGGAAAATGTGTATCGTTTTCTTCTGCAAATCTATCATAGAGAAGGACTCTTTAACCAGAAATCATTCATGCAGTCAGTTTCTGTCCTTTTTTCTTTGTAGTCTCCCGGTTGTGTTCTTGTGTTGATTCTTTTCTGCTATGTTCAAGCCTAAAAGATCGATTGGGTCTAATTTTGAACAGCACTATGCCTCCAGTCCATCACTAAGACTATAGTGGCTGGGAAAGAGAGCTGGGAGCGGGGGAGAGTGTAGCTAGCTTCTGGCTTTGTGCATCTTGTGAATCAGCTTTCATTGCACTCACCGGTGAATGACAAGCAGACACAAAGGCAGGCCAGCACAGTCCAAGGAGTGGAAAAGAGAGAAGAGAATTGTGGTGGATAGCAGAGGGAGGATGAGGTCAGAAGCTTTAAAGGAAATTGAAACTCAATCCGATCACACCATTAGCTGAACGACACAAGAATTGGAATCGTGGAAGCAGGTCTTTTCCGAAGGGTGAAATAGATTTTTCCCCCTACTAGACCCCAACACATATGTCTGCCAGAAGTTGACTCAGTTCTGTTACACCATGAAGTCACCATGAAAATGTTAAGAATCCAGCAATTGAACAACAACAACTATAATATAACATATTAGGACATGTTAGCTTTGCATTATGCAAACAGTTTTCCTACTGTTTTACATATTAATCATTTAACACATAAAATGATATATGTTGTCTTTTGTGAGAGTCTGAGATAATGTGTCTGGGCGACCCACATGCACTGCCATGCAAGAAGGCAGCAGACAGCACCTTTAATAAACAGATTATTGTCAATACAAAGGCAGTAATGGAGGTGTTTCTAGCATTTACTCAATCTCAATTTGCAATAATGTTTAGCTGATGAACAGAAATGATTCGATGTTGTTGACATTTGTTTTCGTCACAAGTTGCCATATTTTGTAATGTATTTATTTTACATACATTTACTTGAATTGAAAATAAAACAAACCGAGGCACATCATCATTAGCTAGCTAGACATCAATACATAGCTATGCTATGCTAGCTGTCAGATACAGTACTAACAAATAATAGGGATTCCTACACACATCCAAGCTACACTAACCAAGATGACTGGTTTTATTAGCCCAACACCTCTCTTCCCTTGAACAAATTAGTTGCTAATGGAGCGTGTTGTTTTTCTGTTATCTTTGCTGAATTTGCTAACAGGCCACATTTAGGATTAGCATCATAATGACCTACTAGAATATTACACAGATAAAAGCCTGCTATCTTTTGCCCTTATTTGTGTATTTGGGCTTGTGTATTGCGCTGGCCCTGCATGCACTTTCAATCGGGGGTCATCCCACAATAGCAGCTAGCAGTAGTAGTTTGTGTGAAATGCAAAGTAAGGCATGCCTGCCCAGGGGGAGCACAGCACAACAAGTGGCTACTAATGAGCTGTTGTAAATAAACACCACAGCCAAGGGGAGGTGCACGGGCGCAGAGGCTAACATATGCTAATGCTAGAACAATGAAGGAATCTCAGCCAAGTGCTACAAACTAATATCACCTGTGATAGCTCGGAATGCCAGGGTAAATGTATTAGGCTAAAGCTAGCCTAACGGAGTGAAGCGTATTGGAGGGAACTGCAGTTATTTAAAGCAAAAATGTCAGTTGCTTGTCAAACGGGCCTCGAGGACAACCGTCAAAGCTAATCTAGCTATTTGAACTGTTGATTATTATAAGGCAAGTCTTCATCTGCATTTTAGTCAATGACTGCACCATATAAACTAAACAGAGAATTTTTTAAAATATATATCTTTACCACAGAACTATCGACAAACTAAAATGTTCCTCCGTGATATCAGAGAACAGAGAGCAATATTTAAATATTTACAGTTTAATTATATTTTGAAGAAGGCATCAAATGCCTTTGATGCAACAATGGCAGCGTGGCTCCGGCTATGTTTTGATATGGTAAGCATGGTCAATGACTGCGCAGTGTCAACCTATCTCGTAACGTAACTAGGGGAGTGCACCGTAGTCCTCCATATTTCTTGTGAAGTTTGTTTTGACTGGATGAGGTAGTATACTGTTTTTTTATGTTTTGAAATTAATTGTGCCATTTGAGGCTCATTTGCCCCAGACAAGTTAATGTAGAGAAATAGGCCTTGAGTGAAAATAATTCTACTTGATTCATATTGGAGCTGTATGCTTATCCTAAGCTAAAGGACAAGACTAGCTTTATTTTGTAGTGGATCAAACAGCTGCAAGCCAATATTGGAGGATGCATGGACTTTGTCTTTGAGTTAAGTGTGTCTTCCTTGAGTTGTTGACTGCATTTCTCAGTAAGTAGACTGAATGCAATGCACATTGCAATGCTTACATCATTGATACTGCAGAATGTTAGTCGAGGAAGACATTTTTATTTCAATGGATACATTACATGGTATCAGACAGCAAGATTGCTACACAATAGTTTGTTTCTCAACTTCTATCAAGAGATAATAGTGGGCTATCATAAGTACAGATATAAAGCGAGACAAAAAAAGTCAGAGTTCATACTTCATTTATGGGTAAAATATTGTGCCCAAAGCAAGGACTAGATTGTGTAATTTTGGTCTTTACAGGTCTTTACACAAGACAGGAGTCACTTGGCAAGCCAAGATATTGTCGTGAACACACAACCTCCATTTTCCCTTTGTGCTGTTTTCATTAGCACCACATGTGTTGTTACATCAGCACTGGAAAAAGGCACCATATCTGCGCCACAGATCCTAGTAGGGAGAATGTCAACACATGGTGGCTAGAGGAGTGTGGGGGGGGGGCAGTCCAGTCAGAAAGATCAATCACAAGAATGGACATGGCTGTTCTCATCAATCCACACCCACTGATAAAGCTGGGTATGGTTGGACTACTCGTCTCGCGTCTTCCCCTTTATGTTATCTAAGGGAGACAAGACAATATCAAGCTTTGGGGGTAAGAATGTCCAGTGGTTTCAGTCTCCATGGTTTCTGCAAAAATGCTGTCCATTCACAATGGGCTGGGTTTTACCGCTGACCTCCAACCGCAGGCCACGCATCACATTTCCACCCCGAAGGCCACGGTAACCCTGCTGCAGAGATGACACAGTGGAACAGGTTAAAGAGACATTTTAAAATGCATTGCCTCTGTGTAGCTACCAACCTGGCTCTGTTGATCACGTTCCTCCTCCTCAGACAAAATGGCGACATACTGTGTCTCATATTGACCTCTGGAGATATTGATTTAGCTCTCTGCTGCTCCCAGCCTCGATAGTTGAAGTACCGTGTTACACTTGCTATCGGTTATTACTGCCTTGTTACATGAGTGTATTGGATGCAATTTCTTTAGAAGGTCATTCAACGTGCATGTTGTCCAGATAGTCTACTTTATGATTGACATTAGAACCTCTGGAGATTGTCTCATCACAAGGCTTTTAGGTTGTCTTCAAATGAGTCACTTCTAGCTTTTCAGCTTCTATGGTGTGTGTTTCTAAACAATATTATGAAAGAGTTTCATTTCCCAAAAGATCACCGAGCATTTCCTTGTTTGGCATTTGACTGTTGGTATAGAAACCACAGTTGTTCTTTTTGGCCCTGCCCTGGTTGCTACTCATTGCTAGAATTACACAATTATCTTCTTCCTGCGATTAAGCAACACCTTGTATCTCTACCCACTACAGAACACCTCTCTCTCTCTCTCTCTCTCTCTCTCTCTCGCTCTCTCTCTCTCTCTAATTTAAGGGCTTTATTGGCATGGGAAACATATGTTAACATTGCCAAAGCAAGTGAAGTAGATAATACACAAAAGTGAAATAAACAATAAAAATGTACAGTAAACATTACACTCATATCTATATGCAGTGTTGTAACTCTCTCTCTCTTTCTCTGGAAGAGGCCTTGGCCCTTCCATTCATCTGTCTGTGTTTTAATTATGGCTACGGTTCAGAGTGATAAGGCTGTCTCGTTGAGACTAAGTGGCACGGGCCGACCAGAGGGAGTGTTCTTTTGGCCCTTGAAGTGTGTATCGATGTCAGCCGGTTGGGGTTTACCTCAGGGGTGAGGAGACGTGCCGGTGAGGGCACGACTAGGACAGAACTCCCTTTCCGGTCTCCACGTGAGTGTGAGCACATGGCCGCCACTGTTTACAAACACCATCCAGGAATTCCAGAGTAGACCTCGTTACGTAACAGCTCCGAAAGCGAGCAGCATCTCTTCCCCGTTCCCGCCACTCGGCCGCTCCTCTCTGCTCTCAAGATATTTGAACGCTGCCATTGGTCCCCGATACCACCACAAGCGAAAGGAAGGGGGGAGGCGGAGAGGTGAAGCGAGTGAGCGAGAGACGAAGATTGACGCTGGCCAAGGTAGTGTCTGGAAAGCAGAACATGGCAACGCTAAAGACAGCGTCAGCGTCTCTCTGAGCTCCCGCCACGCTGACAGCAGAGACTCCAGAGCACGTGAACGCCTAAATAAGCCTACACAGTAGTACGGCTGGCTCCAAGCTAGTAATTGAACTAGAAGCATGCTATCTGTTTTCATACCGTGTTGCAATATTCAGTCCAAAGATCAAACAAAGGTTATGAGAAACGGGTATTCAGTTTGCCCAGCGCACGGAATGACAAGGTGCTTTTCTTGTAATTACTCACTGGTTGTAACTTTTACTGGTTGAGCCTTTCTCAGATGAATAAAGGAAAGAAGTTTACTATGGCTGAAGTCATGGCAGAAATGAAACCCCAAAAAGCGGAATATTGGATTATCAAACACACACCTCTGAAGGCGTTTAGATTTGTTTCACATTAAAATCTCCCCTTCCGAGAATCTTTCATGTTGGTTTCCTCTATGTTGCCTTTTGATGAGGCAGACTATTTGAAGAGGTGCCAATTCATTGGCAAATGTGGTTTTCTAAAATC